>NC_133204.1:33081507-33124007 GCF_958299795.1 Porites lutea | reverse complement strand
ATAATTTCACAGCAGATTCTACAAAAATGTACCTTCCCAGCCTTTTTACTTCACCAACTTCTCTACACTTTTCATTTCACTTGTCTTAAACTGATAGTTAATTATTGCACAAAACATAGAGCACTTAATGTAAATAACCTTTAAATTCTCTGAGCCATGATTTACATTCTGTCTTGGACAACCAAAAAGCATTAAAAAATTCTTTCTATTCCACTAAATTCAAAGTTGAAGAAAATTCGAACCCTGTTAAGTAAAGTGGGAACTCCTTTACAGAGGTTATTAATGGGCTCACCCGGTTTGCAAACGCTGTCAGCCTATGAGATCATACCTCATGGTTAAAAACTGTGAGAGTGCAGTTTTGTAAGCAGGACTGGGTCCACGAAATGAGAATATTTTAAGTAATAACTAAAGGCGCTATGTAATACCTTTCTGCATGCAAAACTAAGTCCTAGATGAAAACATAATTGCTCAAACAATCAGAACACAGCATTGATGATAGACCACTAGCTGTATTTTACTGTACAGGTGTTAGCCTACGTGTAGCCTTAGCTTTACGTAGGTTAATCCAGACTGAATAATTTTTTCAAGAGTTGAATGGTACTGCTTATTTACGAGAAAGATCTTTAACCTTATTTAGTGTTGACACGAACCATTTCCTCATTCTCTTCCTAGATAAAAGCAGGCACCTATAATGTGCACTTCCATCAATCAATTTATACTACCAATGAAATATAAGTCCAGCTATCGATAAAGGCGAGAACTTGTTGGATCATACTGAAAAACACTATGATAGATTTTAGCCTTGGTAACCTTAAGATAAGAGTGATATTCCTGCTATATGCTAGGGCATCTTACCCACTGTAGGCATCTGTTCAAACCGTGAATAACGCTGTTCGTCGAAAAGACACTTTACAGTGCCGGAGTGGTTGTAGTAGTTTGATTGGAGGGGAAGGTGGGAGGCCTCAGCTTACACAGAAAGCTTGTATCTGAGTTCAAGGAGTATCATGGGGAGTAAAGGGGTGCATGAGAACTCAAGGAAACTTCATCCCTCCTATATCCACCTCTTTGATCTGCCCCTTCTGGGGACACGGGCTGGCAGAAAAAAATTTGTAATGACACACAAGAGTAATGTATCACAGAACATACACTACTCTTAGTATGTCTGACGCGCTAACAATATAGTTAAACGATGGGAAATGTGACTTGTGCTTAATATCCAAGTATGGTGCCTCAATTGTTAGTCAGATCTTTATATCTTTACCACTTCTTTCGAGAAGGTATTTACGTAATTCATGGCGTGAAGCTAAAAAGCTGTATATTTTAAAGACTGATTTTTTACGTCATTTTTGAGTACGATTCCTTAAACTGGTCCAGAAATTTAACCTGTGTGTAAAGGTTGTGCCATGCGAAATTCATAAACAAAAAGTTTAGTGCATGGTCAGTCGTTCAGGACAGTAGATCGAAGTAGGTTTCTCGCCAATCAGGTGATAAAAACTAAGAAACGTCTTGCCGTCAATGCTAAAATGTTTTTCAGTCTTTAATTGTGGGGCTTTTCCTTTCTTACATCTAATAAAAATACTTGATACTAATAATAGTTTATTAACAGATCCACTGGGTGGCTCTTCCCTTTAAAGTACATCAATTACAATAAAAAATAAATCAAATTAAGTTATTTATAAATTATGCAATATACAGTAAAAAGTAGAAGCAGGATAAAACAGAATCGAAATTACAGTAAAACTAGCTAATTACTTTGTACTCTGTTACATAAAAATTCCTTGAAAATCTTAAAAAGGTCATGTAATCTTTACAGTTTCTGGTAGATTGTTAAATAGCTTCAACGCCTAAGATCTTGGAAAGCCCCGTTTTCGGTCGGGACCACTAATCTAATTGAATCAGAGCCTGAGCGCAGTTTCTTGCGGCATTTTCAGTTTTATAAGCTTTAGTTGCTTGACGTATAACGTATGTAAGCAAAAACACTTTTCTAGGAAGCCACGAAATAATTTGTAAATTTACAGGTATAAAGTCATTGTTATGACCCTGATATAAGGTCTTTATTCAAAACCATTTTCATAAATTGTAATCATCATTTATTGTCAAGAATACATTTACAAGACTATGAAAGTTGTATTTAACTTATAAAGCTTCAGGTATTATTTCACAAGATAACGTACAATATTAATTGAGTATATTATATTACTGCTTTGAAAAAGCTTAGCTTACGCTAATAAATATATTACACATCAGCTTAGCATACTTTATTTTAAATATATTTTAACCCATTGAGAGGAGTCCTCTTGTCTGAATAAAGGAATTTTTGTCATTTGTATTTCTGAGTTTTTTGCCTTCCTAGTTTGTCCTCATAAACACACTACAAACGTATTTTGTCAGAGGTAAAATCGTTTTTGGGCCCGCCAGGCTGTTTTGTACTTTTTCGAAGCATAAGGCCAGAAATTAAATAGCCCAGGTCCTTTCTCGTCGTTCTTAAAATGAAAACTGGATTTTTTAAGTAACTGGAATCCAAGAAGTCGGCTAGATTGCAATTCTGCAAAGAAAATTCCATTTCCTATAAAATTATGTGTTATCGGATTCCTGTTTAATAGTTTTCTGAATAACTTAAAATAGCCCGGCCTTCCTTAATGCCTTTTCTATTCACGTTTATGGACTCAATCCGCCGGTCACTTTATTCTAATGAATAGATAACGTTTTAATAGTTTTTCCTAGGGCATTATATGATTGAATATTTTGTGAGAATTCGAGAGCAGCTACAAGGAATCCAAAAGAAATAAATTTGTTAAGAAATTTCTAAAACTGCTAAAAAACAAATGAAATGATCAGAATTGACGTAAATGCTAATAAGGTCCTGCTGCTTGCCGAATTTTGGGTACCATGGGTCCCAGCTTTGCTCTTTCTTGGTGTTTCGGTAGTCCTCTCAGTGTTGTTAGAAGGTACCTTTTCATTCTTGCCAAGAGTACTACTTGTACTGCTAACAGAGTCTAGGTCAATAAAAGAAAGAAATATTTAGTTCAGCAATGAATGCCCATCCAGATGAAATCGATAGAAATGGGGGAATGATTAAAAACTATAAAAAATGGAAAATACTGGCTTTGGGGGTTGTTGAAAATTAAAACAGGAAGAGAATAATTAGTAGACAACTATACCAGATAGTCTACCATCAAAACAGGGTGCCTTAATTTAAGCTCATTAGGGGACTAACCGGTTTATTTGTATACCTTTTCTACCCTAATTTCTTTCCTTCTCAAATAAACCCCATCCCCCCCCTCCCCCCCAAAAAAACAACAACAACAAGACCTCCCTTTTAAAAGTATTTACTCGCGATCTGTGATGTAAGTTAGACTGACCTTTTGGTAGTACAACACTGATTTTCATCTTGTACACCTGGAATTTGGGAAATATTTGGCATTGTAATTGCAAACCACGGTCTTCTTCCCTAACTTCCGTCAATTCCAGTGTCGCTCCGTCAATCCTGAGCCTTGATTGACAGGTACTGTTACACTCGTCGAACACGCACGACTGGGAGTTACAATATGCAATCTTCTGCGTTTTTCCATCGCGTTTGATCCAGTACCACCACATGTCTTGAATGTTACCTATGGAGACCATTTTACCAAGAGCCCCGCTGAGGTTAAAAGCTTGATTTGCAATTAAAGTCAGGCCTGAAAAGATGAAAATAAAGCCTTGATCAGTGTACGAAAACGTTCATGCATTTTAACAGCCTTTGCTGACTTGGACCACAGGCCCACATGCCCATTTACTAGCAGGGATTCGACACTCGCCTGTGGCTCGTGTCCCATGTTCGTACCACATTTTGACGTTATCTGTGATCTATTTTGATCTATTTCTGAACAGTCGAACGGCAACATGAGAGCTTCTTCTCAGTTGGATGGTTGAGTCAAATAGGCCACCAAAAGCGCAGAATTTGGCTTGAAACTTACAGCCTACAAACGCAACCTCTTTCACAATCTCGAGTACAATCTTTTTCCTGGTGTCGATCTTTCGGGAAGAGAAAGTTTCCATCGATGAAAAAAATTTCGAATGCAAAGCTGAAAAGGATTTTAATGCGTTTGGAACTATAGTGGCTATCAGCCAATCAGAGCAAGATGTCGTTTTCTCTGCGCGGATTAATGGCCCAAGGTTTTGTAACTTTCAGTACAGATCTAGAAAAGTAATACGCATCTTTCAATTCAAACAGGACGGCTGTTGATGATCTAAGTGCGTCAACTCATAAACAGGAGCGTCCAAAATTGTGACTTTGAGTCGTCAAAAACATTCCTTTAGCCGTTGTAATACTCATTATAGTCCAAAGCTCACAAATTGCAACCAAACTGAAAGCAAACCTTCAAATCAGGTTCGGCCTGTACGTAAACTGCCGCTTATAAGCCCATCCGCTTATAAGCCCCCCCGGTTATAGGCCCACCTACATGCAAACAAAAAACTAGATCCGATTATAAGCCCATCCGGATAAAAGACCCCCTCCAGTTTTTGTTTTTGATTTTGTTTTGAAATTTAACTGAATTCGATTTATTGCTGCCTTTTTAAGGCTTCAATTGTAACAGTAATAAATTTAAATCATACCTCGATCAACAGTGTTGTTGCTCATTTCAAAACGTTTTTTTTCGTCCGCTTATAAGCCCATCCGGATATAAGCCCCCCCCCCCCCCCGTTTATAAGCCCACCCAAAACCCCTTACGAACTTGTACAAGCCCAGGGCTTATAAGCGGCAGTTTACGGTATATTACTGACAGTGATTTATCCTGCCCGCTAATCCGCTAACCAATCACAGTGCGCGCACTAACTGAGGGATAAAAATAAAAACAAAAAAGAACAAAATACCCATCAAATTCTACTTACAATTCACGGAAGAGGAAACATTTACTTGGTAAACGAGTGGGTGTTTGTTCTGTTTTCTTTGCACAGAGCATGTAAATGTCAGTAAGTCATCCTTGATCCACTGCTCCACGTACAATGTCCCATTTACAGGATCACTTCCGATCGTTATACGTTTCTCAAAGTTTCCCAGGGAATTGTATCTGGTACAGCGGAGTTTTTCATTACAATAACCAATTTCTCGTTCAGATTTGTCACAAGGGTCGGCGACTTTCCAGATGAGTTCTCTGTAATCTCCGCTCCGGATGGCTTGCTCAAGAGGAGGACAATACAATTCGACCATTTCTTTTGGGCAAACATTCTTGTCTACAGCACGAGCACCTAAAGAAAAAAAAAAGGCAGGGAAACGAAATAATTTGTAAGTAAAAGAAAAGATAATTAGACAGGTGTCAATCTCCAATCTGGTCAAGCAACTAAATCATTAAAGCGGAGAATTAAGGCTTGACCTAGAGCTTTTTTATACTCTTTTCAGCCCAAACCGTTAAGAGTGTCGTTTAACCTTAACTGTGAACGAAGGTCAGTAAGTGAATGAATGGATGAATGAATAAATAAACGAACGAAGGCGTTTAATCTAGTTATTGCGATTTGATGTAGATGTTTTTCATGTTATTGTATTGTTTGTCTTTGTCCATGACGCAGGTTGAGTCGAAATTGTCTGAAAACGTTGATATTGAAAACAACACAAAAAAATAAACGATTTATTGGAACAAAAGAAAGCGTTTGCATGAGAAAAGAGTTGAACTCCCAGAGAATTGGTTTGGGACACCAACATGGTAGACTGTTCACAGTCCCCTATTTTTTCGTGAGATAGTTTAGATATAGCGCGTCTTTCCGTCACGGCTATCTTTTTCAAATGTACCGAGGGGGTGGGCGTCCGGGATTATAGCTCTAGGGGGAGGGGGGGCGAGAAAAATAGAGGGACTGTTATAACATCACGCTTCCTCCCAAACCGCCCCCGCCCCCTAAGTAGTTTTGACACTCATGCAAGATGGCAGCCCGTAACGCAAAGCGCTCGATCTCGACGATCGTACGGGAAAATAGAGGACTGTGAACAGTCTACCAACATGGCCACCGTTTCATTGTTTTGGGACACCAATATGGCCGCCGTGACGTCATGTGAATCACTCTTTAGAGATACTGATCTACTTACAACACAGGCGGCCCAAACTCATTACTTGAACGCGGACGTGACTCTGGCTTGCGAGCGGTGTTGTGTTACAAACGGATATTTTCAAAGGCTTGTATGGGATCGATCGGTTTTTCTTAAAAGAAGTAAAAAAATGTTATGTTTTTAAATAAAATCGACGTACCTTATTGCCTTGTTGTATTCTTTGTTGTTTGCCCGCGTCTCAGGCTGTTTTGAAGCGTTTTCGGCGAGTTAGCACTATTTTGGTGTTCGACTGCAACTCACTGTGGAACATCAAATTAGCGCTAACTCGCCGAAAACCCTTCAAAACGGCCTGAGACGCGGGCAAACAACAAAGAATACAACAAGGCAATAAGGTACGTCAATTTTATTTAAAAACATAACATTTTTTATCTCTTTTAAGAAAAACCGATCGATCCTAAATAACCGTTTGTAACACAACACGGCTCGCAAGCAAGAGTCACGTCCGCGTTCATGTAATGAGTTTGGGCCGCCTGTGCTTACAAGAGGTAATGTATCGGTCAAATCGAAGCTTCAACATGCCCCCCCGCCCCGGGCATACCCAGGGCATTTGACACCTTTGCCGTCTCAGAGTCTTCCAGGGGGTGGGGAATTTGATCCCCATGCTTTAGGGGTGGGGAATTTGAACTGCACCCTCGATTTCATGTAAAATTTTTGGCGTGGCGAGCTATCATGGGGGATCGGGACGCGGTGTTAGAGGATTTTCGTGGAAAAGATTGTGCCTTTGTGGCCAATTGGTTGCGAGGAAAGGGCTTAAACAAGCTTTGTGCCGTACTTGAAGTATTTAAATTTTAAAATTTTTAATATTGGATTCAGGCTTTGAATGTATGAATGTATTTTATTGTTGTGTTTACAATGAAATACAATACCTATATCGGCAATTCAATCAGCAACAACATAAATAAAATAAGATAAAAAGGTCAGGTCATCTACTTTGACCTACTGCAAGTATGTTAATTAATAAGGTGAACGATGATGCATGTCAGTGAAATGGTCATGATGTAGTAATCTCAATAGGTGGGATCTTTTTTATAGAACGCTTTTTATGTTGCATGACGAAGAAAAGCTGAGCATTCAGTGACCTTGTAGCAGCGATTTCCGCCGTTTTGCACGAGACTTTTGTTCGTAGTAAATACGCTAACAGTGTTTCTCAGGGGAGAGTTGAAAAAACTGACCCCCACTCCGCGGACTACCCACTGACCCCACTCCGCGGACTACTCTACGGACTAGTCCGCGGACTACCATGCGGACTACCCTAACTAATCAACCAAATTTACTTTCACGGAGAAAAGAGTTAGAAGAAGCGTACCTGCCTACAAGATCACACTTGATAAACAGCCGCCATCTTGATTTTCGCCATTTTACTCGACCCAGCCCTTCTTCTTCATTGCTACGTCCATTGCAGCTTCCGTTCTTGGACTCGTCACGCAACGCTTCTCTCCAAACCTCGCGTGACGATCCAAATAACGACTGCGTGCCCTACGTAGGAGAATACGTCTCCAAGGGCCTTGTGGGCCAGGTGAATCCAAAAATATGGTGACTTCCAAGCACGGCTATAAGTAAGTTCTTAAAAACATTTTTAAGCTGAATATAACAAAAACTGTTACCAGCGCCAATAGTGGTCATCGATTGTACGATTGGCTGAACGGCGTGCTCTGACTTGTGGCCGATGAAGACTGGGGCGAGGCTAAAGGAGAGCTGGGTCGAGTAAAATGGCGAAAATCAAGATGGCGGCTGTTTATCAAGTGTGATCTTGTAGGCAGGTACGCTTCTTCTAACTCTTTTCTCCGTGAAAGTAAATTTGGTTGATTAGTTAGGGTAGTCCGCATGGTAGTCCGCGGACTAGTCCGTAGAGTAGTCCGCGGAGTAGTCCGTAGAGTAGTCCGCGGAGTGGGGTCAGTGGGTAGTCCGCGGAGTGGGGGTCAGTTTTTTCAACTCTCCCGTTTCTCAGTAAATATTTTGTTCGACAACTGAAGGTGTTTCCGCCGTCCTTCTGTCATTTTTGTGCCTGTGAAATGTCCCCGGGGTGGGGGCATTTGATCGCCTGAATGGACCCTAGTGTGGGGCATTTGAACGGCATTTTGGCCCGGGTAGGGGGCAATTTGAACGATAATTTTCAAAAAAGTCAAATGCCCGGGGGGTTGCCCGGGGGGGGCATGTTGAAGCTTCGATTTGACCGATACATAAATTATTTCCCTTTCAAAACAATTGCCAGAGGGGGATTTTGCATTGACCCCTGTTGTATTCGCTATAGTATAGGTTATGATATGTTATCGATCGATTCCAATTTAAGTTAAAAACATGGGATATAGAGCGCGATCTTGATCAAATATATTCCTTGTTATCTTTTCGATTTTTACAAAAGCCGCACGGCACTCGAGATTATCTCCGCAAGACAGTAGCAAGTGCCTGAATAAAATAGATCTTTCATCTTTATGGCTTTTAAATCGGTCACGGTCCCAACCTTCTTTTGAGTTTCCTTGATAGTTGGTTAAGACTACTGCCTAGAAGCGCGGTTATATTGAAAAGTACGTTAACCTAATTTATGCATTAGGTTCGGCACATGTTGAAGTTCGACGTTTGAACCGGGCCCAGTCGAGAACTTTTTATAATGGCATTAAGCTTACAGCAATTACCGGGCTGCAGTTTTGTCAAAGACTACTGACTTTCACATTGACTACTGGCTGCATCCATGCAGTGATCGATGTTTTATCAAAGAAGCAACCAAGTGTTTGAATCTTGATTTGTGCTATGAAAACAAAAATAGTAGTAGGATGTACTTACCTTTGAAAGCTATGACGACGAGTATAAGCACGAATGACCTAGCTGTCGACATATCAGTTTATGCGGGATATAGGTGACAAACGTCTCTAATCTCAGAACCAAGTGAAACAATTCGTAAAGACTTCAGACAATTAGTTTTTGATGTCATTCTTCAACGATAAGAAACCTTTTAAAGTTGATTTAAGCCGAAAACTGTCAAAATTAACCAATGAAGCAAACGTAGATTTTTATCAGTCCTTGTGCAAATAGATTTCTTTATATCATTGTTCTAACATTCCAGAGTAGTTGCGTTTGGGACGTAAACCGAGTACGTTGTGATTGTGAGAGGAAAATTATATGTGTTAAATCCAAGCAACTGTGAGTGTTTTTTAAGGGAGTTTTACCGGGAAAATCATTGAGTTGGTGGCAATCGCAAGATGCGCAACATTATGTTAAGATGATGCAACAGCTGCAACGTAACAGTCCCCGTGAAATATTTTTAGCTCTTAGTTAATCAGCGAAAAACGAGAACCATTCGAAGCAACAATTAAAGTGAAAAGGGCAATAACGCAAAGGGAAATCGAAAGCGAAACAAAGAATGTTCATTTTCTTCAACGATATCGGGGGAAAATCCAATCAATCAAATCTGCGTGGTAATCAATTTTTATTATCATTTAGTTATAGACCGGTTAAATTTCAATGTTTTGTTACTTTTTGCACTGTCTTTTAACAATGTCACTGATGATTGGTCGTGTTTTTCTTTTTCTTTTTCTTTTGTGAATGCAAACCGATAATTTGGTTGTCATGCCGGGTTCCATGACAGTGATGACATAAAAATTATGTGTCTGATGTGTAACAATTATTACAAAAGTGGACCTGCCGGCAATAAATTCATACACGCAAAAAAATACCCAATGTCAACACTTCGTATTGTCTGTGGTTTTCTCAGGATGGTTCTAAGTGTAATGTATTTATTTTGTTTATACTACAATCAAGTCGATTTCCTAAACAAGAAAAAAGTCCCCCCACGATAACAATGCTAACTAGAAGTTTGACAAATTGAAAGGGCGGCGGAAAATACAACTGAAGCTGAGATGTGGTCATTTATCCAACAGGTCTCGGTTGTTCAAAGGCTGGATAGTGCTATCGACCTGATAAATCTCTATCCAGTTGATTGGATAGTGATTTATCCGGTGGATAGCGCTATCCAACGTTTGAACAACCGGGGCCAGTTTGATACTCTTGGCGTGCTTGAAACGTAAATCGACCGGCTCGCTTCTGCCGAGTTATACGTTTTAAGTTATTTCTCGTGAGCCTCTCTATGGTTACCGACGGAAGCCGTTTTCTTCGCGCGTTTTCCTTCAATTCATCGTCGGTTTGTCAACGAAATCGCTCCGAATAAAGAATTTATTGTTTTACGTGTTAAGCAACCACGACGGACGAAGGAGGAAACAGCAACAGCTTTAATATAAAGCACAACAAAAGCTCTGAATGTGCAGCAGAACACATTCAAAAATATCAATATTTGATAAGTCGTCGAGGACAAAGGATATGTTAATTTCACAAACAGACCGATTTCAATTATTGTATGAAGATAAGCGTTGATATTAAACGCCAGATAAAGAAAGTAACTCTATAGCTATTCTCGCAGACTTTGAGGACAGTCGTCTTATTTTTTTTTGTCCTTTATGTTAAATAAAAAAACTGAGTCAGTTAAGGGAAAATGTGCTAGTAAACAAGTCAGAGCAGTATAAATAGACCAAAGAATAAATAGTGAATGGGTTGCAGGGACACAGTCGAGTGATCAGAGATATATTAGTGTGGAACAAGGATTGAAAGAAGCGATATTGGTTGCTTTCAAAAACTGTCTCCCCGTCAGTTCAGAAAATGAAAATGAATTGAAACAGAAAAGCTGCCAGAAGAATACATGAGTGAGACGAAAACATAACGGATTAAAACAAAAGCAAAGTCACAACTCTTGTCTCTCCCATACGACTGAACCGTGACACTCTGTCTACAATTTACGACGGCCAAATTTTATTAGAATTTACTGATCCTTTTTCCATGTTTAAGTGCATTTGTTTAATTGACCGCAACGTTCTTTAGGATAGTCTTATGCGTTACTCGTGATCAAAAGTATTCACAAATTTCCCAATTATCGCTTCGATTTTAAGTACAATTTAATATCAACCAAGTATAAGCATTCACTGGGCATTACTGATCTCTAGATCGCGACAACAAATTTTCTCGGTTTTAGGACGGTGGGCAAAATACAGCGCGGTCGTTTGTAAGAGTAAACCATTCCGATATTATCATGATATTATCATAAATTAGAACTGGAAATTTTTAGTCGTTCTTTTCCTATTTACGTATAATAATGTTTGGGCATTAAAAACAAAATTATGTAGCATATGTAGTACAAAAACGTCTGCGTGAGAGGGTAGTATTTCAGTGTAAGCTTTCAAGCTCTTTCAGTTATGTTACGGGATTGTGCGAGGGCTGTAACAGCTGTAAACTTTCAAAAAGTAAATGAGAAAAAATGCAAGTACTCGTCTGGCTCTTACCGCTCAAACCTGTGGAGGAGAATAACACGAAACAGATCCATATCGTCAACATATTTTGTCCTGCAACTGTTCATACGAACTGTGGAAATCCTTTTCAAATCAGCTGTGAAAGTGTACAAACAGATGATATTAAGGCTTTTCCCCCTTCGTCATGGGGTAAGCCCCACTGCACATAGCTCACCAGGTTTATCAAGATTTGGGAAGAAGTTTTATGTCCCGACATGTCCTCTGGAATGACAGGAATGAGCATGCATATTAATTTAAGAACGAAAAACTTAGTTCGTGATCGTCGCAAGGGCTATTACTATCCGCACAAATAAACTCAACCGACACATTTTTCATACTAAACAGTAAGCCATTAGCGATTTACCCTGAACAACGGAAGCAAGGGAGCTATGCAAGTTAAGCAGAACATCAGCAAAAATAATTAAAAACAAGTAAAAACTGCAAATTTTACAGATTACGGTTAAGCATCCTTTTTACTGATTAGGGTTTAGGTTGGGGTTAGGGTTATGATTAAGTGCTGTTTAGGGTGAAACACTTATTTACCATGGTTAGCTTTCAGTTAATTCTTTCGGTACTACCAGATTACTGTTTTTGATTTTGATGTATTGTTTTCAATGAGTCGTATCTGACCTGCATGACTCGCTGCCATGGCTCGCTAGCTCGCATATTATACACACTCTTATATCTCAAAATCTGGTTTTTTAACACCTTCTTGGACATGAAAACCAAAAACCGAAGCTTAATTGATATAATGAAGACAGTAGCAGCTGACATAGGTTTCCAATAGTTATCTTGTGAGATGTCTCTCATGTATTATTTATTAGGGAGGATGATTTGTTGAAGACGATACATTAATATAGATGCTTTTTCATTGAGAGAATCTCAATAATTTAACATTTATTCAAATACAAACATATTTAATATTATGACATAAAATGCGGGCTTATTGCTCATGCAAAGGTATTGATGGGGGAGAGTGTGGCATTTTTCCCCTTTCAGATTGACCTTTGCACAGCACAGGGACTGAACAGATTATGTATTTGGCATTTGTAAAGTATAAACAATATTTGACACAAGGGATTGAACATTATGTGGAGAAAATCTTCACAAGCCTCCACTTCCATGACTCCTTCCTCATCTATCTCCTTTAAAGGCCCTTGAATAAGGGCCACAGTCTCTTCTATGGTTGAATGGTCATTGAGTGTGAGCTTCCACTCACAAGGTATATAAGCCCCCCCCTCCAACCTGTTTCCCTCTTACCCATTTTTGAGAGGGAGGAGGGGCTTTTGTGGTGGTAGGTAAGCCTGTGACCACACTACAAAGAAACAAAAACACATGTTTGATTTTACTGAGGTAGGGTTGAATTTGGACATTAAATTTTTTATTACCGAGTAACATGAGGCGAATCTAAAGCAACATTTTGCCCTCAGAGCACAAATATGTCGTTCTGAAGATATTTAACATTTGTCTTCCGCGTTCCTTTTCCCAGCTTTTTGGCACAAACGCGACATGTTTGTAATATGTCCAGATGTTTGTCTACATTTTGGACGAACATCCTGATCAAAATATAAGAAATCAATATAAGAACCTACTCACACTGATTTAAAACTCATTCCACACACATGATCTGGATCAATAAAGTGATTTCTAGATCAGAGTCGCATACATTGCCGGTGAACACAACCAAAAAAAGACTTGATCGCTTATAACTAAAAATACATGGACAGACTAAGGCATAACCATCAATATAGTAACCCTTCCTGTCCGTTGGCAATTTTCAATGTGTGGTTACCATTTTTATTACATCCATTTAGAAATCACAGGTGATCCTTGCAATCTGATTGGCTCAGAGCGATGTGATTTATTCACGAATTGCACTATTTTGTGCTCTAAATCGCATCTTTTTTTCAACCAATGAGAAAGTAGCACTTAAACAAAACAACCAATAAGATTTCAAGGATCATTCACAGTAACAAATCAAATTGCAGGAAACCAAAAGTTTTTTGTTGCCAAAACTTTCTTTTTACAAAAGCAAAAATGGACGAATTTAATTACTTACAGTTTCTTAATAATGATAGTAAGCTCCTTGAGGCTGAAGAAGTACTTTTAGGAGAGTTTCCTACATTCAGTGTCCAGTTTGACGAATATTTTGATAATTTTTCTTCCACATCCGCTCCAGATGCGTGCGATCCCGAGTCCAGCAACAAAGAGACAAATCCAGAGCCAACTCAGAAAGTACAAAATGTAGATTCTACCAGGTTCCCCGAAATCTCAAGCGAAGAAATTGAAGAGCTCAAGGCTGTTCCTGTCAACAAAAATACCTCCCGCTCGACAAAACAGTGGATGAATGTATTCAAAAGTTGGTGCTAGTCTCGTCATCTAGAAAATGTAAACATGGAAACAATGGCGCCGGAAGAGCTTGACAACATCCTGAGCAAGTTCTACGCCGAAGTAAAAAAAGGGATGGAGATGATTACGAGCCGGAATCCCTTAAAATTATGCAGAGTGCCATTGAAAGGTATTTAAAGGGGAAGAATTATCCACTGAGCATCGTACGATCGAGGGAGTTTCACAACTCACAAGAAATCCTCCATGCGAAGGCAATTTCTCTCCGACAACAAGGAAAGGGGAAAAGACCAAACAAATCTCAGCCTCTCACTTTGGAGGAAGAGTCTTCCCTGTGGGTAAAAGGTCACCTTGGTGATTTCAATGGAAAAGTCTTGACCACTGTTAACTTCAAAAACTTGACTGAGCAACTTGGATTTAGAGGTCGGCAGGAGCACTATGACGCCTACGTAGAGGACTTTGTCATAAGACAACAAGAAGACGGTAGCGAAGTTGTAGAATTTCGCGAAGGTCCCACTAAAACACGAAGCGGTGGTCTAACAATATCGCGAAGAACAACACCACAAGCTATGTATTCCACTGATGGCGGAAAAAACTGATCCAGTGCGCCTTTTCAAGCTTTGGTTATCCAAGTGACCCGACTGAATGAAAGATAAAGGGCCACTGTACCTGAGCGTTATAAATCGTCCCAAATCAAATGATATCTGGTACACCAAAATTAGAATGGGCGAAAATACCATCGGCAACATCATGAAATCCATGGCCTCCTGTCTAAAGACGAACAAAAAACTGACCAACCACGAAATGAGAAAAACGTTGGTGTCCAAATTGAAAAAGTCTGGTCAGCTGCGCAACGTTATTTGTGAAATAACAGGCCATGCACGTGAATCTTCGTTGGACGACTACGACGAAATAGACGAGAATCAACGGAAAGAACTGTCTCACATAATCAGCGGATTTAAGGTAGTGCCAAATAAAAACGGTCCCAACGACGTTTCCAATCAAAACAGTACAGCTGCAAAGGCACCAACAATTCAAAACACAGTCAAACAGCCAGTCCTACACCAACGAGCACCACTGGTTCCTATTAATCGCGTCCACCAGCAAGGTCAAATGCACCAGGCCAAGGAATTCCTGAATCCTGATTTT
Organism: Porites lutea; assembly: GCF_958299795.1. Lineage (NCBI taxonomy): Eukaryota > Metazoa > Cnidaria > Anthozoa > Scleractinia > Poritidae > Porites > Porites lutea. The sequence goes on along the minus strand of NC_133204.1, from coordinate 33,109,103 downwards.
CAGGCTGCTGGTTTTGCAGGATTTCCGCCAAGTTGTCCCTCACAGTTTCAGTACCGGTCAGTGTAAAACGCAGACTGCGGACTGCAGACTGCAGACTGCGGACCAGGGGTAAAATGCAGATAGAGTGTAAAATGCAGACTGCAGACTGAGAGTAAAACGCAGGCTGGGGTAAAATGCAGAATAAAAACTGTAGACCTTTTTAAACGCTTGTGCTCCTTCTTCTCCAAATCGGTGAAATAGCTAGTCTGTATCAGTTACACACTTCGCTTCCTAGTCGAAGTGCATTGCACATTCGCCAGAAGTTTCAATAAAGGAAGTGTCTAGATACCCGGCAGCCGGGAACTGTTTTCAAAAAACTAGATACCCGGCAGTCAAAAAATTTTGACCAATTTTCTCAGAATAGCTCGTTTAATTCCTCTAAGAAAATAAGATATTTGTTTAGGAATCTCAAGTGATTGTAAATATTGCCTTGGGTTAAAAATAGGACGGACTGTCGAGCTACTTAAAAAATATTCAAGTTCTCGACACACTGAGTCAACTCCCGATGAATATCCACAGAAATTATCAACGAAACCTCACCAGAGTATTTAGTGTTTGTTCAGAAATGCCAAGCGATGCTAAATAAAGGTTTCGTGTTGTTGTGGACAACAGTCCACAATTTCAGTCATTCCCGGCTAAACTTTCAAATGAAACCAGTTTTAAGATGCACAGCATTTTGATTTGCACTCGTTTGTTGGTAAATCAAAAAACACCTTGTTAGCGGTCAAATCAAAATGCTGTGCATCTTAAAACTGGTTTCAGTGTGTCAGAACTTGAATATTTTTTAAGTGTCGAAAACATTGAGATTTCACTCTACGCCCACGCTCGACAGTCGCTTCTACTTTTAACCCAAGGCAATATTTACAATCGTTTGAGATTTCTAAACAAATATCTTGTGTTCTGAGAGGAATTAAACGAGCTATTTCGAGAAAATTGGTCAAAATTTCTGACTGCCTGGTATCTAGTTTTTTTAAAACAGTTCCCGGCTGCCGGGTATCTAGACACGGCGTTCAATAAATATCCAAACAGCTTAAGTCTGCGTACCTTGATTTGCAATACTTTCATAGAAGGTCATCGAAATTTCCTGCAGAACATCTTTCTTTGTTGTTGGAATGATTTACCTCCTTTGTTATCGCCATAATTCTTCCTGTACAGTATTTTGGGTCAGCAGCTTTCATTTAAGCGTAAACATCGTGGTGTTGTACCAGGGGGGGTAGTGAACTAGGTAGTTTGTTTGTCCCGACGATCTTGGCCATCGTGACGTCACGAAGAGAGAAGCGCGCAACTTCGAGGAGTTTTCGAAAATGGCGCCGTTGCCATTTCCAAATGCTACTTTTAAAATTGGTTTTCCTGGATATTGACGCTCCAAAATGGTTTTTGTCACGGTAGGATAGTGCAGTTGCAACATCTCTTTCCGAGAAGGTGAGTGAATTGTGTATTAATCCGACAAATAACGCGTATGAGAGCTGTAAATAGTTTCGGTCAATTTCCTCGAGTGCAATAATGTGCCGCAAAAGTTTGCATGTTCGCACAGTAATATCGCATTTTCTCGAAATCGGTGAGGTGTTGAACATCGAAACTTGGCATAAGGGTGGTTTACTTCTATTGGAAAGCATTGTCTCTAAAGTTAATTGAGATAAACTAGCAGAAAAAATGATCAGTCCATTCGAGTGTGCCAGCGTAGCCGCTAAGGTAGAGGGAGAACTGATGCAATTGTATTCATTACTTTGCTGTTCTCTCTCCATAATGCCAATAGTATCACCTATTCAAGCTGTCTTTTCGGGATAAGTAAACTTTAAAGTAGTTTCTGTTAGAGGGAAAGTATAGTTGCAACAGCTCTTTCCGAGAAGGAGAGTTAATTGTATTATATTCTGTTGATAATTACCCCGTAAACAGTTTAAGCCAATTTTTTCAAGTGGAATATTTGTCGCAGAAATTTGCATGATCGCATATTAACATCGCATGTTTTAGAAAATCGTTTTGGTGTGGAAATTCGAAACTTGGCAGAAGGGTAGGCCAGCAATAGTGGAAAACATTGCCCTTGATGTTTAATGGGAGAAATTGGCAGTAAAAATGATCAGTCCATTCGAGTGCGCTTATATTGATATAAACAGATGACCTCGACTCGGTTACCCCGGCACAATGTAAGTCAATTATTTTTCGGTTTTAAGGAAAAGGAAACCAAAGACTTCCCTCAACACTATGTATCTATAATAATTACACCAGGAATATATTTTTTTTTAACACTTGAAGGTTGTACCATCTTGTTGAAGCAAAGGATATTTCTCTGTAATACCTTTAAGCTTACATTAAGTTTTCATAAATAGCAAAAAAAGTTAATAAGATTTACATACAGCTCCATCTGTTATGCATGAAGCAATTTCACATCATTCCACATCAGTAGTTAGTGCGAATGGAGTCAAAAATGTACAGTGAAACTTGTATAATTTAAGCGGACACCTCAGAGAATGCTGTAGTGCACACTTGATACAAAGTTTCATCCTGCTACATACAGGTTTCGATAGAAAATGTCATATGAGACAGACCTGCCAACTCTCACAATACGCTCTTCTCACATATGGTAATATGCCCGTCTAACCTCGTTTACGGGTAAAAATTCTTTTGAAATTCAAATACGAAAACGTCTTCTGATTAGCATTTCAAAGGATTTTTTAATCAAAAACGAGGTTAAACAGGCATATTACCATACGTGAGAAGAGCGTATTCTGCCGTGAGTCTCACAATTTTTTAACTTTTCTCACAGTCTCATGACAAGACTCCCAATCTCATGGTTTTCTGGGAAATATTCTAAATTAAAATATTACCTTGTTGAATAAAAACATAAATTTTGGGGGGAAATTCTTGTGCCTGGATAAGCTTTGACTATTTTAGCCATGAAGTTGTCTTAGCCCAAAGAAATGACTCTGCTGTATGTTTCGTCACAGTGATAACCTATTTTCTGGCCTCTTAAAGTCATCAAAGAAAAAGCGGCATCTAATTTGTTACATAACCGACCACACTAAAGCAAGGTTATATTAAAATAAACAGTTGATTCCCCTAATGGAAAAGGGGTCGTTTAATTTTGATCGGGAAAAAATAGAATCTCACTAGTTTTTGTAGAATCTCCCGATTTTTTTTCATGAGTTTACAGATTTTCCTTTATCAGGGGTTGGCAGGTCTGTATGAGGAGCTAAGTACCATTCAAATAAAAGGCGGAAACATTTGGAATACTCCCAGAGATATGATGATATACATTTGCATTAATATCTTTTTTGTGTGTGGAGCAAATTGTACCTCAAATTTTAAGATATCAAATGAGTAAAACAAGCTTTATACAAACAAAAATGAAATGAGAAAGTACTGTAACTCATTTATATAATTTACAGAAGTCCCCTGGTGACACTAGCCAAGTGCTGATAGGGCAAGACTCCCAATCTCATGATTTTCTGGGAAAGCAAAAGGCATCTTAAAATAACAAAAGGCACATAGGGCTCAGCCGAATGGTACCATAATGACGTCAAAACGTATGGAAACAGGCCTTTTCTCTGAAACCCGCCCCATTCCCCTATGGCTATTTTTATTTGCGTTTACCCTACCTCACCTCACCTCCCCTCCCCCTACCTGATGAAACAAGGCTTTCAACAGTTTGTTGAGATAGGATGCTTTATGTTTTAAAGGATGAGCTCATCATATTTTATTATTGTATAGATGGGGGTAAGATAAGTTAACAATAATAGACAGATTATTATAGGTGGGTTACTCATTTTTACAGCTATCCCTGGAAGAAGAAATAGAAGTAAGGAGCTGACTGGAGCCACTGAGATTGAGGAGAGAAGAAAGGAAATTGAAAGAGAAGAGAAAGACTTGGAAGGAAAAGAAGAAAGGTTAAGACAAAAGGCAAAAGAAATTAAAAACACAGTAGTAGAGGCCAAACGGATAGCTGCCTAACTGCAACTAATGGCAGGGCAGCTAGACTGCTTGGCTAACTAAATTCTAGAAGAGACCAAAAAGTTAAAGAAGAAGTAAAAGAAAAACACCAGTGTAAGAAAATTTTATTGATAACAAACCGTTTCTTTTAATCAAAGTCAGTGTGCAAAGTTTTTAAATGTAAACAAGTCTAAGTCAGACCTGTTATGCAAGAAAGAAAACACATTTGTTCAGTATATAAAAAATAAAAGGAAACTGGTTCTTCTAATTTCTCGTATCCTGTATGGTCTCTTCTTGCTCCATGGAATCCACTCCATCTAACATCCTCCACTTCTCGCACCGCACTACTCTCTTCGTGGAATCTATTATACTAGATCTTTACAGACATCCAGTAAGCAGCACCTCCTCCATCATACACTGCATGTTTTTTCTCATCATCTACAGAGTATTCCCAACCAAGGAAGCACCTAATTATAAAATCAGTCAGATAAAAAGAGATTATTATATATACAAAAGTCAAAACAAAATAAATCAATAAAGGCAATATTATCACTTAAAATCCCTAATTATTTGTTAAGCATCTCTTAAATCATATATTTTAATGGTTTTCCTCACCTACTCCCTAAACTTCACATTAATATAGGTGAGTAAAACCACAAACACCACCACCCCCCTCCCCCTAGCAACGGTAAAAAAATATTTCTCCCTTGAATTATAAATTTTTGTAACTTCAAGCAACCTATCAAGATAATCCAAAGACTGGTTTCTAATCTTAAACCAATAGCGAAATGAATACCTGTCAACCTAACTGTAATCATACCATAGCAATGGCAAGGCTATGTGAAATATATTAGCAGAGGCAGTACAACAGCAAATTTTAAAGAAAGGCTTTAGAGCTATTTTAATGGAACACCTATAGTCATGGAATGATTGTCTTTACTGAGTTACGCCTACCAAGAAATTACCACAAAGCTACATCAGCTGGGTGATAAAACTGTACGAGCAGGCCCCGAATTGTTGGAACTGGACAGTGTCACTTGATGTAACTGACAATAGCATGGAGTCCAAGTAAGTTAAAAAGCATTAATGAATGAACTTGTGTAGTTGAACTACACAAAAAGGAAAACCGAAAAAATGTAACATAAAAAAAGTCTCTTTTTATATTGTAAAAGTGTGAGAAGGGTGATGATATTCATCGCATGAAAATCCTGCAATTTTTTATATCCTTAGAAATTTTTTTCCCCCTCATTTTTTTAAGATGCGGACGCCCGAGGAAACACATTTTCAATATTACACCATTAAAACGCTTACTAGTGTCCGTTTTCTTGGCTTTTTCTAGTTTTTTTTCCTATTAACTCTGTAAAGCGATTAAGGCACAGCTACATACCCATCCTTTCTACGGCTCCTCCTCCTGGATTCTCTGCATAAAGCCCTAAAAATGTTGATGTTGATCAAAAACTTTAGCTTACGGCACTTTACCCTAGTGATAGATTCTGTTTGACTATTTACTGGATAAAAACCATGTTCTCCTTTGTTTGTGGGGCGAAGAAGCAAAGAGAAAGGCAATGTGAACTTATCTCCATCATGAGCAATGAATGTTTTGACAAAATGATCGTAATTTATAGTGAAAAGTTGCAATATAATAAGCTATAATAATATCCTTGGTTATCGCGCGACGATTAGTTAAGCAATAGACCACACTTTCTATGGGTTTACCGGCGTGATAACCCACGCGGGATGTTGGGAGAACACGAGAAAAGCTTGTAAATCACGAGCCGAAGGCGAGTGATTTACAAGCTTTTCGAGTGTTCTCCCAACATCCCAAGTGGGTTATCACGCCGGTAAACCCATAGAAAGTGTGGTCTATTGCTTTTATAAAATAACTTTTAATAAAATGGAGTCTTTTAGGTAAAAAATATGATTTTAGTACCGTGATCAAGTCATGTCTTCTCTCTAAAGTCATCATAAGCCAATCACGACTCACGATTTAATAGCGCTAAACTTTCTCAAAACTCAGTTCAGTCAAACAACAAACAGCAGCACTTCAAAACACGAGTTTTTGCACTCATTACATGATAACTTATGAAAGCTGTTTTACAGGAAAAGTCAAAACATATTCATGCGAACGTACAATGAAAGAATACGTTCATGGTTTGTTTACTACAGAAGTAGAAATTGATTGAACATCAGACTGTACGCAGCTGTATTTTGTTGAGTCGATCCGTAAGAATTTCGTGCTTACAGAGGAAACTGGCAGCTATTGTAATGGAGGACTTCATTCACTTTTTACAAGCCGCAGTGGTTTAAGATCTGTTTCCTGGACTTTATTATGATCAAGAAATGCTGCGGTAACGACGTGGCTGCATTTGCGAAGTTGTCGCATGTAACTTTATATGCACGTACAGCGACCGATGGAAATATGTCAGTGGTGGAGAAAGGTTTCTTTGCCGTAGCCACATATTGGCGTTAATATTTGACGATTTGTGAAGTCAGGTGGTGTGAGGTAGGTCATGGCATCGATATCATCGAATAATTTGTGCAAATGTTGGAAAAAACTAGCCCGAAACTCTGACATCTTTCATCATCGTTGGCAGCTTGTTTACAACCTCCAGCGGCCGATTTTGTACCATATCTTGATCAGAGATCTCTTTTTGAAACAATTTCTTTGATTAAGGAATTTAATTTTGAAATAAAATAAATCAAGAATGCTAAAACTATCCGTTTTGTTGCTGGTTGGCACATTGTTAAGTTTTCCTAGAGACTTTGTACACCAGAAATTCACACAGTTGTTGTCTTTCTCTGCGATTTGGCATCGTCGTGAAATGTAAACTGTTTTCCAGCTTTGTACTTTATAACTTCTAAAGCTATGGCAGTAGCGAATTGTGACGCTCAGTAATAAAATGTGAAAACCAACGCTTTTAATATTAAGAAGGGATGGGTAAGTAACTTGTTCTGTTTTTTAGCCTTTCTAAAATCGTTTGCAGATCAATAGCCGGTTTTGTTTATGGCTCGTGGTCCGGATGCCTTTTTCTATGGGTTTACCGGTATAATAAACCATAGGTTTTTGACCAATCAGATCACGCGTACTATCTCAGTTATTTTATAAATTCAATTAACATTTTGATACGTTTGACTCAAACACGAAATCCTTCCAAAACCCTTGAAGATCATAGCCCATATTCTATAAAAAAAACCCCACTTGCTTCTTACATTTGTTTAGTTTTAATAAATTGTTTACACAATTTAATAGTCTAGTATGAACATCATGACGCTATGTTTCGTGACCTGTCCACGCCACTTTCGCAATTTTTGTAAACATCCCTGAGGTTTGCGACTTTTATCCCACTGATCATTTTTGCTAACTTATTAGATGACTCACTTCTATCACTAATTGAGAGACATATACCATATTAACGTCATTTGTTTTTCTCGAGGCTAAATTCTGCTGGGCTTTTTAGTTATGCGTCTCTAAAGACGCCCCGGTATGAGTTGTACCATCTGGTCGATCTCGGGAAGTTCTTGATTTTTTACGATGGAAATGCTCTTTCCTAGAATAAATTGCAATTTTACTATATAGCATTAATAGATAAACACATACCTTCAGTCGTTTCATCGCAACGTCTCGACTTTTACCACTTGAAACCACGAAACAATTTCGCTCGATGAAACCACTTAAAGTTCCCCAGATAAATTTCTCGTGACGTCACGATGGCCAAGATCATCGGCCGCGCGATCCCTATAGGAGCGATTGGCGAGTTCATCACCCCCCCCCCTGTGTTGTACCAGTTCACGGTCCCTGCAGGTCACGTATATCGAAAACTTCGCATCTGAAGTTGAAGCGTGAAGTCTCTCGGACGGAAAAAAAAGATTCAAGATTGCGATTATGTTTTCAGGTCGTCGACGACGTTCCAGAGAAGAAAGGAATGGATTTGTGCAAGCAGATGTCGTCAAGTAAGTGTTCGTTTACATGTATTTACGGGCTTTTTTTGCCCTTACACCCTTCCACGACTACAGTTTATGCTCGGTCTGCATTTTACCCCAGCCTGCTTTTTACTCTTAGTCTGCAGTCTGTATTTTACACACAGTTTGCATTTTACCCCTGGTCCGCAGACTGACCGGTTGCAGTAGCGCATGGCAGCGTTTACGTGTGCTGGTAGCACTGGTAGTCCTGCTGCTTCATCGCCGAATTACACCGGCTGTACTTTCAATTTTTTCTCCCAAGAAAACGCGATGCCTCAGCCACAACCGCAGAAGAAACGAAGGGCTTATATTATTGAGTCAGACGACGAGGATTAAACTTTGAAGACGACTATATTTGCAGTAACAAGATTTTAGAACTGCTTAAACATTTGCATGAATAACGTTTTTGCGCTTCAATGAGTTTTTTGTAAAGTGACATCTGTCATTTTGTTTTGTTGACATGGCACGTACATGTAAACGCGTTTCCGGTTCCTCTTTTTACGAACCAGCCTCGTGGACCAATAAATACGGATTTTAAAAAAATGAGTGATTTCAAAATGGATGTAATAAAGTGGTAATTGAACTTTGTGTCGTGCAATTTTGGTCTAAAATCATACTTGTGATTTCAAATCGCGCTCATTCGATTTGTAATCACGCGTATGATTTCAGACCAAATTGCTCTCCACTCAGTTCAATTACCATTATTTACTAGGTTGTTACCATCGATGAAACTTTGCTTGAACACACCTTACACGTTGTAGTTTTGAGGAAAATTAGTCTTGATTTCGTAAAAATTCGGCAAGATACTGAAAACTAAACATAAAGACATGTACTTACATTGGATGCCCGTCAATATGGCGGTGACGTCTTCGAACGCTGTTTGATAACTGTCGATTTTAACTACCGTAATGTGGCACAAAACTGCTCATGACATTCAAAAAGCAAGGAAAAGACTTCTTCATCAGCACTGCTAGCTCGGAAGTCCCGGATATTGAACGAGTGGACCTGGAACAGGCGTCTTTCTTATATATGGAACAGTCAACGGCGAACTCAAATTCATTCAAAATCGCCCAAAAAACCGCTTTTGAGGCAAAAGGACGACTATACACCACAGGCAAGGTAATTCAACGTTTATTTATCATTGATTTATATACAGAGTTAGCGATATATCGCTATAGGTGAAGCAAACGGTAAATCCAGTACATTTACTATAAAATAACAATCAGCTACACAAACAGATTGTGTGGGTCCCCTCTGATAAAACCCCAACTGTGTGGCTGTTATCAAGAGACCTCTTCCAGTCTTCGACCAGACGCACTAACGCAGTTTCGCAAATACATCGTTTACGGTATGCTGAATTCAAGCCGTCAAAGACTTTGTTAGATAGAGGTTCGAGTTGCTCTGCGAGTAGGATTTATCATTTCATAGCAAACATTTAATTAGCTAATGAGTTACCAATATAAAGTTCTTTTTTTGATCGGTGAAACAAACCTAAATTACACGTTAGCAAAAAAAATGTACTCCTTCTATTGGCCACTTTAAGGTTGCACGTAAAACTAGGTCGGTTTTAATGTCGAAAAGACTATTTTACAGTAGTGAGCTTAGTATCCTAGCCTCTGAGTGAACCTCTTTCCTTTTCAAATGAAAATTATTCACGCTAAAAAATACTAGTTAGGATGAGAACATTATGGATTAACATAATAAAGGACGAAGGGTTCTATTAAAACAAGGTCAGCTCCATGGAAAATGGACACTGCCCTATGGAACTGTCTTGGGGACCATATTCCGTTCTTATTGGGCTACAGGCGGCGAAACTCAGTTAACCCTTAGAAGCCGTCGTCGTACTGTATATACAATTTAAGTTCAAAAGTTGAAAGAGCTAGGTATTTTGATCAGTTTGTGCAATTTTCAGTTCTTTGCGATCAATAAGAAAGGAAATAGCAGCAATCAAAAACTGGGGAAAATGCTAGGTGGCATAAACACTTAATGAGCTCAAACAGATGGAACTAGATAGGCGAACGAACGAAGACAAAAAAAATCTTTGTTATCGTTGTAAACACATGTGTCTGTAGGCGCTCTGTTGATAATAAAGCACTTATCCTATCCCATCCTACCCTAGGCTCCTGGTTCGTATATATTCTTTGCAAACTTTCGAGATTTTGGAAGAGAATTACTATTCGGTAATATGTTCCTTTAATGTTCGGCGATGTTATTTCAATAGCTTCATTAGAGAATAAAGCACATGTTAATGAGGCAAAAAATGGCAAGGATGTTGCCGTCCGAAACTGAGTCGGAGTACTCAAAGACAAAGCAAATTGAGCCATGCCAGCCTGTCATCTAATAACTTTGTAGAGGAATAAACTACGTAATTTTGTTTTGAAGACTGAAATATTATTTTTAACTGGCCAGTCTACCGCTTAAAAATTTCTGTAGCTGTATCAATTCTGAATCGATATCTTTTTTACTGTTCCAGTTTCTTTATGACCTCTTCCATGCTGGGCCTCATCATTGGGTCTTCTTCAACACACCACAGTATCAGCCCAGCAAATTCTTTGTTTGAGACAAGTCTCACTTGTTCTTCCCGATTTTCTAAAACTGGCAATTTCCTTGTACACATTTCACACAAGAGGACACCAAAGCTATAAACGTCGATCTAAAAGAAAGAAAAATTTAGTTCTACTTAAAAAGAAAATAAAATGGCATGACCCTGGTACACTTGAACTTCGTGCCGTAAAACACCGATTTTTGGCCACCATTTACACAAAAAAACTCAACCAAAAAACAAGTAATAACCTATATTCCAAACTTTGCTTGCGAATAAAAAAATTCCCTTGCTTTTGTCTTAGCTGGGTTTTCTCTTTCTAAACTTAAGTGGGGTCTCCAAGAAAACAACCCTAGGGAAATTCGCCTACATTTTACCTTTTCAGTGAATTGGAATAAACTCGAAAAAGTTTGAAAAACCGCGAACTCATTTTAAAAGTGACGTTTGCGTTCCCTATTCCCTATTCTAGATTCGAGCCAAAATCGTTAACATGGAAGTTTTTCGCCCTGATATGAGCTCCTGTCTCTGATTATTCTTGCGTTCCTTTTGTACATCATAGACTAATAGGCCATTTGCACGATGACGTCATTTTACTACAAAGACCAGAATCTTTCAGGATTTTGCTTTCTTGTGCAAATTAGGGCTTTATTTTTCGAAACCTCACTGGGATTACCAAACAAGAATATGAAAGGAAAAACGAAAAGGATTCTGGTCGTAGTAGTAAAATGACGCCATCGTGCAAATGGTCTATTGACAGGTAGCTTGTAAACTCTAAACAGGTCAAGTTCAAGCTTTAAATGTAAGTAAAGCCATTTAAAGGTAACTCTCTTTTACTTTGAACAGTGAAAGAGTATTATCTTCCCGTTATTGCAACATTTATTGTGCAGCGTCCCTTTGACCTTCATAGGGTATCTGGTGGAGAAGTGCTGAAAGAGCTCTGGTCAGGAAACTTTTCGATTCGACTGGAACTGATCAAATCCGCGTAAAGTATGTGAAACTCGTTGGTATGCTACTCATGAGTCCTTTCACACATGACAGTTCCCACACACCAGGAAAACTGCGGCGCGGATTTCACCTGTCTCCAGAATTGACCACCCTAAAAATGAGGTAGATTACCGTCCAGTGTCCCTATTCTCCCTGCACTCTCAAAAGTGTTCGAGCGATTAGTGCTCAACTGAAGCACTAAAAATTTGTACCTGAAACGGGACCAAGAACCCCCCTTTGCTACCCTCTGATTAAGGGTAGCCAATTATTTAGTATCAAGGAAACTAGGCTTTGTTCAAGAGGAGAACGGCATCCTTTGGAAAGTATATAGAAACACTTCTATGACTAAATTAAAGGTATCAATAAAAATCTTTGATAACTAAATATTAAAGATTAAGCTATTCAAAAAACATCTTTCAGTTTGTAACAATGAGTGAACTCACTCTGGAAATTAAATTGTGTATTTCGATCAACAGGTTAACTTACAACAAGGAAACTAACCTTGACGGTTTGATTATGGGGACATCCTACTTCGGGTGCACCATAAATCATAGCTCCGGGAGACTTTGTCATAATCTCTTGTAGAAATTTAGCAGTGCCATAATCTCCCAGTTTGCCTCGCCATTCGCCATTTTGTTTCCATAATAACACATTAGCACTACTGACGTCACGATGAACAATGGCTTTGGGTTTTCTTTGGTGAAGGTAGTTAAGAGCGTGAGCTACGTCCAGAGAAATGACAACGATTTCTTGTTCAGAAAGTTGCCGTTTCTCTAACAATTTTCGCAGGCTTGATTCCATTAGCTCTGTAACAAACAAAGGCGTTTTTTCATCTTGAGTTGCGCCGATGAACAGTAACAGGCATGGATGACGACACCTTGAAGCAATGTCTATTTCCCGTTCAAACAGATCGCGTTCTCGAGAAGTAGACAAGAACTTAAGTTCTTTGACTGCAATGACAAATCCACGATATCTGCCTTTAAAAACCTTCCCGTAGCTCCCCTCTCCCAAGAATTTTTCATGCATAATTTCAATTTCATCTCGAGAAATCAACCATTCACGTGTTGTTAACAAGGATTCGCATTTCTTTAATTTTTCTTTAGTCTCACATAGATCCCTTTGTACTTTAATGTAGTCTTGTTCTCGATCGTTCAGCTCTCTTTCTAATTCAGCAACTTCTTTCCGTTTCCGTCTTAACTGTTCCTGCAGTTTAGCACTTTCTTCCTCTCCATAATCCTGCAAAATAGCCCGCTGGAAATCTTTCTCCCTCAGTTTCTCTTCTAGTGCCATCAAAGGTTGAGTTTCTATGTTCTGTACAGGGTTCTCCTCTCTTATCTCCGTGAGAAAATTTTCCGAAGAACTGCGAAATTCACTTGTCTGTACATCTTTGTCCAAGGAAAGGGTACATGTAGGTTTAACTTGAAAAACAAAATAAACAAACATCAGTTTATAGATTTAGGCTTACAAATCTCCATTTTCATACCTCGGTCCTACAGACCTCTGGATGTTTATGGAACGCAAAAATCTGGTTTTTACCAGTCGTTAAAATCAACAACGTAAAAAGATTGAAAAGCTGACCTTTCCAGCGTTAGCTCCCAATATTTGTCAGACCGGATTCACTCTAAACAAGGGTCTAGCGCTCCAAACGTCAGCTTTAAATTGACCTTGCCGACTTAATCAATCAAGCCAACCACGGTTCTTAGAGTTTACTAAATCCTTTACACATTTGGGTAGTTATTATAAGTAATCAGGATTTTTTTTTAAGAAATCGTTTAAGGAAGTATGTACCTGCCGCCTCAATTAGGGCAAAGTTTGAACAAAGTTTATGAGAGCATTTTGGAAATATTTTGAAACGAAGTTTAAGAATCATAAAAACAGTCAAATAGCATGCTATCAGACAAAATACTTTAAGAAAATGATAAGATTTGGAAACGCGGTTTCATCTCATAGTGGTTTGATTCCATTGAAAACTGCACCACACTTGGTCGCAGTAGCGCAATCGGCTAATCCGTCAACTTAGCGGTTCAAACCCTGGGTAAGCCAAAAGAAATAATAATTTATTCCTCGAACAAATTTAAATATTTATCCCAGCCGAAAGAATTTTAATTGATTTCGAGATATCTCGAAGACGTTCCGGTCTCCCTCCGTTAGATAGCCGAAACAAGCCAAGAAGCCACGGGCTTGCGTGGCCAATATCGTCCCAAGTAATAAAGGAAATGTTAAAAAAAATTATACCCGCAAAATCATCGCTGCACGTGATTTTTTTCCGCTCGCACCAGTAAGAACCCTCTTCCATCCAATGTTTGGGGCTCGTCAGCCGAACAATGGCTGTGTGGAGGTGTATTTTCCCCTCTTCTCCCTAACCCCTTTCTCTATTTTAAACTCGTCGTCCTCTCCCTTGGAATCATTTTTGGCTCTCCACAACCCTCTCTTGGCTTCGGCATCCAACATGGAGGCAGAACAACTTTCCCAGCCAAATACACCTGCGTTGCAGGCTAATTATAATGGTGGCCCTGTCTTGCTTCGTTCATTCAGTAATTTCCATATCCTGATCACGAGCAAATGAGGATATAGCCTGCGTAGCAAGCGTTTCCAGTCGAGTTATTAGAGACTAAGATCCGAGACGCGACGGCTGTAAGACGCGACAGGAAGTAAATTTTCAAAGAGGAGACATGTTGCGCATGCTCAAGCCGTCGTCCTGGTCACCACGTCGCGTCGAGAACGTGGGTTTTGCGAGTTTGACGTTCTGTACAAAACGTGAATATATTTGTTCCTGTGCTTAAATTAAATGATGATATATTCCTCTAAACATGTAAAATCAGCCTTCTAGGATCATTGGACGTAATTTCTGGCGACATTTTAGATGGCAGAGATGGAAGGATTTTGATTAATTTAAAATTTCTTTCAGGTGTACGAAGCTTATAAAATGGCAGCGCCTTCGACTTCGACTTCGAGCAAGGCTTGCAAGTAAGTCACGAGCTTAAACTGCAAATAGTGAATGCAGGAGTCTTCTGCATACTCTTCTCGTCTCTTGTACCGTTGCAATTCTCGATTTATTGCGTTCATCTGCCGCTAAAAGCCAATTTTAAGCCTGTATTATTTAATTTAATTTTATTAAACTGCGTGTGTTTTTATGCTTCCCTTTAGTTCAGTAATGTTTTGGACACATGATCATGAAGCCATTCTATGCAGAGAAGTCGTCAATGTAAATCCCTACACAACTAAGAAAGGGTCGACACAAAGAAGCAGTATGTGAGAAAAAAATGCAGACACCTTGAACAAATGCACTGTGCCGAAATTCAGGGTTGATAAGCCAGATAAGCGATCAGTCCGAGACCACGTGGGAATCCTTGTTTACAAGCATAAGAAGAAACTTCTAGCGGAAGAAAAAGCAACTGGGATAACTCCCGATGAGCCAACGGAACTAGAAAACCTATTGGATATGATAATCGCGTTGGAGGAAAGTGGCGAAGCGGAATTACAGGAAACACAAGGAACAGCTAGCAAAAAACGTCAATACGATCGGGCTAAAGCGGAAGATGTTAGACTAAAAGCGATGGAGAAGCTGTCAGAAACGAAGAAAAGAGGTTCATCAGCGGATGAAAGCGATGACAAACCGAAGTGTCAACGAAGAAGTGGAGGTGATGCTATCGAACAAAGCACAAACAAAGCATTTCTTGGACTTTCTTAAATGATTCCATGGCTATTTCTGCGAAAGAATTGCCGAAGAATCACACTGATAAAGAGCGGTTTGCAGCCGCGTCGTCTTACATCGCGACGGATATCTTAACTTTACTTTTCGCGCCCAAAACGACAGCGTTCTAGTTCCAGTCCTTTATCAGCCACCGCGCTCTAGAAGTCGTTGCGTCCCAGATCTTTAAGTCCCTATTGCGCGAAAGTTAGAGCGGGAGCAAAAAAAAAAAAAAAAAATGGAAGGGGGACTCCTCCCCAGTCATTCCCTTTTCTTGCTTTCGTCCCAACTTTCTCGACGAACTCGCGCGGAAACGCTTGCTACGCAGGTTAATGAGGATACAAATGACGTAATTTCTGTCAATTTTCTCAAAAGGGCCGGCGGTTGAAACACCCTTGGAGACAGATGTATTTTACTCATAAGCAAACCGAGCCAAACCATTGTATGCGGTTAGTACTGAGCACATTGATTGCTGCCTGCCAATTAAAGCCACATTTTCTCCGGTCGTTCTACACGGGGAGTTTACTCAGCCCGATTACGGCTCCTGCTCTGGCTAATTTGCTTCGCTTTTTTCCCATGCGAACGCGCTTTCTCTGGAGTCGCAAATATTAAGTACCTTTGATAATGTACCACCTTTTCTGGTGGCTTTGACATTCTCCAAAAAAATGAACTGACAATTTTGCCACCACAGGGGGTTACATACGCGATCCGAATAAACCTCTGCATCCTGCAACAAACTTCTTGACAACAAAAGTCTGCAAGACGGTTTGAACAGATTTTGCGACTAGGTGTAAAATTGCTTACCAGTGACGGTCCCGATAAAATTTGCAAATCCTGCAGCTAATAATAGGACTAGTTTTTGAGATACCTTTACTCGCGCATCACCAGCTTTTAAAAAATTACAGGCTCATGTTAATGTCAATTTCTTGCTTCCAGCAGAAACAACCTCGATTTTCATTGGCTGTGTAAACATTTCAAGAAAATGAAAGCAAAACAAGAGCAACTATTTAGAAGGTGTTCGATACCTTCACAGGTAGGTTTTTTTTCCTTTCCTAACCCTCTCCTCTCCTGTACCCCTTCCCTCCCTCCCCCCCCCCCTCGTCTTGCTCTTTTGCTTCCAAAACGGCGAATTTTAAACAAGCGTTCGTGAAAAATATTGCCTGCCCTGCAGGTTATGTTATAATTCAATCGTTTGGAAAATTCTTTCTTTTCATTTAGATTTTCCACTGCACTATTTTTTTATTTGAGGCTTAAGAAAATCGGTCCGAGTAAGAGCTAATTCTAACTTCTGCGGAATTTTTTTCTCACCTTTTCTTTTGCGTAGCCACAATATTATGCCCGTGCTGGTAGATCCCAAGATCATTATAATTATTAAGATCAGCGCATAATTCCTCTTTGATGTAGTTGTAGCAACCGTTGCTGGGCAATTTTCAGCTGAAAAACACAATTACAATGACATTACTAAAGAGATACCTCGGGAAACTCGGTGACCCCCACCCAGTTCAGCCATATCTCCAGGGCTTCTTTTATCTCGATTTTTGCTCTTACTTCAAGCTAATGGTACAGACTGTTTCAGTACTCTCTTTGAAATACTTTTACCGTCGAAATTGATAGCCAAAATGGCCGCAAAAACAACGGAGAAGTGTGTTGCTTGTTGATGACATCATTGCGGACGCTACCAGATATACACCCAATTGCAAAAACATTGTCATGCGTAAAAGCAAGAACAAGAAAGCCAAATAAAAATTAATTATAATTAGCCATGCAAATTGCATTGTGATGTTTCTATAATCCTGAGAACACTTTTTGCAGAGAAGTGCTGAATGCGAATTCCATGTTGTGTTAAGCTGGAAACCGTGAGAAATCCCAGAGCACAAAATTATCCAAAACTATTACGACATGGCTTCTTTATTTACTCAATTTTGAGCGAACGTTAGACACCTTTAAAAGTTTTCAATCGACATGAAATTTAGGGACCTTATAGTATACTGGTCAATTTGCAGTTCTCAAATTTTTTAAAGGAAATCTATTTACGAATTTTGGTTGAAACTTCGCAGAACAGAAAGCAATCACCTAAAGTAAACGTAGCGTAGAGCAATTTGGGAGAAAAACAAACGATTGTGACGTGTCGTTGTGTCAACTGACTGATATTCTTTTCGATCGCAAAATAATCAAATATAATATAGTTCAGTTTACGTGTAATCCATGTGTTATAATGGATTTACAATAAAGACCAAGCTGTTTAGGTAAGGAAGTTAAAAGATGGAAGGAAAGCCTACAAAATTACTGGGTTGAGCCACCTTAATTTAAAAAATCCGTTTAATTAGTTTTTTAAACACTCACCTTACAAGCAGTTTATTTATTGCTTTTCTAAAAATTTTATACAATTTGGCATGCCTGCGATTATGGCGGGACATGTTTTCAGAGCGAATTACTAGGAAGAAAGAAGAAAAAAATACAAGGAAGAAAAAAGCCTAATATGCCAATAAACAAAGGTGGCCGTTCCTATTTATATGCGTGTTGGTTATGTTTTTGATTCGCGTTTTTCAGAATGAAAGATTCAACCGATTTCTACGATTTTTTGCATCCTTAATAAATAACAATGGAACTGAACTGCCAAGCGGTTTCTGCAGATGCTGTGTTTTGTTTTCTTAATATTTTTGTCGAAAATGAACGGACAAATGCAGAGTAAGTTGGATAAATATAATATATTTAATTTCAACGCCCATGTAGCAGAAAGTTGGTTGTATTAAAGCGCTAACTGTGTTCGCCGTAGTTGTCCGATTACTCATTTTTTTCCAACAATGCTTTAGGTAAGAACAACGTTTCAGTTAAGAGGTAGTTTGTCAGCTCTCTTCCGCTATTTGTGCGTTTAGGTTCACAAATGTGTTAGCCTATCGTTTTAGCATTAAATTTGACCAACATTTTGTGGAGCGATTTCTACGGTCACGATTGCCTTCAAACTTGCAGACATAAAACTAGAGAGCTCTGAGGCTTATTTGCTGAAATTAGGGAAAAATCTGTCGTGTGATTTCGAAGTTATTTTCATTTTCGTTAAAATGAGGTTTTAAATATATGCCGATATCTCAAACGTTTTTATACCTATAAGAAAATAAATAACATTTTCTTAAAGTTTCATTGTTATTTATTGAGGATGCAAAAAATCGTAGAAATCGGTTGAATCTTTTATTCTGAAAAACGCGAATCAAAAACATAACCAACACGCATATAAATAGGAACGGGCCACCATAATAGGGTACGTGTTTATGAGGCACGGTTGTCACTGACCGGGTGTATTCTACATTTCTTTGTGGTAAGGTGGTAAAAAGGTCGTCACACGTGAATATGAGATTCAATTGAGAATGCACGGTTGGAAGGCTGAATCAAATAGGTCTATATTTAACGCCCCATGGGAATTGGTTACATTAAATATTAGCGGAGCTCTCGCGCGCGAAGCGCGCTGCGGAGCACCATGGGTAAAAAAATGTGGTAAACTACCCATCCGAGAAAATTTGGTAATCACGTGACCGTACACCGACCGCCCGCCCGACCGTCCGTCCGCACCACAGACATACCAATGTAAAATAATTCAATTAACAGGTATGGCAACCCAAATGCAACTCAAGGTTTTATTTGGAAAGAAATCGCATGGCCGCCCGGACTTTTAGAAAGAAAAAACAACAACAAAGTCGTGTCTTTTTCAACGTTATTTTTGATGTTTACACTCACGCGGATAACAGAGAAACTGAACTAGAGCTAGTTTCTGAGAACAAAAGAGAAGAATTTTGTAGGAAGAAAAACATGAAAATTCAAAGCGGCTGTGAGACAATGAGAAATGCTAGTGGCCAGCAAGGTGAAACTGAGCGGCAGTGAAAAATAAAAGCGAACATCAACACAGGAGACAAAATATTGGGTAAGAATTCCTCCATAAAAATAATGTGCAACTAGGAAGTTTGACGTTTAGTCCTACAAAACAGCGTTGTAGTTGTGCAAAACAACGGCAAAGAAGGACGAAAAGCGTGCTGCACGTGCAAATTTTGTTGTTTTGCTAATTAGAAAAAAAAGTGTGCTGCACGTGCAATTTGTTTTTTTGCTAATTAGATCTATTGATGCCATTTCCATTGGCCTCCCCGTTTAGCATTAGACGATTTAATTTTTTTTGTTTACAAGTTTTATTAACAAGAGCTTCGCTTTTAGCCCTGGCTAAATCTATATTTTAAGCTGTAATTACAATAATATCCGGTTGCATCTTTTCCTTTACAAGTACGTTTTCGTCTTCAAAACTAGAACTCCCTGATACAAACATTATTAACAAGGTCAAATGCTAAAGAGAACTTATTGTGATCCATCTCTGAAGAATAATAATCCCTGTCAAGCGAGCTACGAAGGTCTCAGAAACCTCTATTTTCAATGGCCTTCGAAAACATACCATCTATTGTTTTGTTAGCTAATTAACTGAACAACTGCCCTGCGAGCAGAGTGTCCTTCGATCTTCCTAGTAAGACTAGGAAGATCAAAGGAGACTCTGCTCGCAGGGTACTGAACAACTCGTGGCTTATATTTCCATTTACAATAATTATTTGAGGTCGATGTGAATATTTTGGGTAAAACTCTACCAGTTATTTTGTCAGTACTATATTGTTTTAAAGTGCTTTGAAAGTTATTTTTAAGATTTGTCTTGTCTTTTAAGTTTCGGTTTTTTTCATTAAGTAGGTCAAGGTTAGTCTGGATTTTGTCCACACGGGTTTTTTTCCTGTTTTGATCTTATGATTGTCCTCTTACTTACTTGCTTAGCTCGCAAATTAAGAATATTCTTCGCTTGCCTTCGTCAGATGTGAGTTTTTCACACGCGGCATGCATGTAGTCTTAGAATGGTGTCCTAAATACTGAATGCATATTCTAAGGTTCGATTTCTCTTTGGTTTCAAAGATACAGGAATGACAGTTTTGACGAGGCCTCGAGGGGCCGCCATGTTGGTGAACTGAAAGAGGTTTACAATAATTAATTGTAGCCTTATCATGAAAATAACTTAATCGTGACTCATACAGTTTCAAAGAACAATCCTTCCTCCTTTAATTTACCTACTATTATCTGAAAATGGTTAAGCCTGCGCTAAGAATGGCTATAACTTCTCACGGCACTTTTCCAGTATTTAAAAGGTACACGAACTTGGTAGATATTGGAAGGTCAATATCACCCATGCCACATCGATTTAGACTAAGCCATTTTAACTAAACAGAGTTTGTTTATAGACAAGTTAGATTGTTGAATAAAATAATTGGGCAAAGGTAATGGAGCAGAATCTTAGTTGCATGAATGCGCAATGGTTCAGGCCCTTGGCCCAAACAGAATTCGGTGAATATTTGAAAAGAAAATTCTAAAACATTGATCGAGCCTCTTAAAGCCTATCTATCGCAAAAGGGCCTCACTTGTAATGTAAAAAGGCGATCTTTTGCTTCTGACCTTGCGAAAAGCTTGAAATATGCGCTAAAATGAAAAATATAAATTTTGTTACTCACAGTGTAGCTCATTTTTTCACAGGCGGCCCAGACGTAGTATGTGTCACAGAATGAATATATTAATATTCACATGGACAAATTAATGCGATGAGTCGTCGAAACTCCCATGGACTAAAATAGTCTTAAAGTCAAAATATAACAAAACAAAGCTTAGATACCTTCAACTGAACGTATCCTTGTCTTTCCTGGCCGGTTTAAGTGGCATTTTGTTGAGTTTTGCAATTGTAGGTACTATCCACTAAAGAAGAATTAAAGGCTGGCTACAAAACAAACAGACCATCTCCACGCGCCTTCACACGAAGCACTATAAATTCGAGAATAATCGACGAATCCGCTCCAAATAACCATCGGCTAATCTGCAGGTAACGTGTGCTCCTGCTTCTGGCTCGCTTGCTCCACAAAACCCATC
The DNA here is from genome assembly GCF_958299795.1 of Porites lutea. Lineage (NCBI taxonomy): Eukaryota > Metazoa > Cnidaria > Anthozoa > Scleractinia > Poritidae > Porites > Porites lutea. The sequence continues at coordinate 33,088,032 of NC_133204.1, read as the reverse complement.
GCAACTGCACAATAATTGCTCGCTCATCAACAACCACTGTTGACCTTCACGCTTCGATATGACCGCAAACGACCAGGTTTAATACGCGACGTGAATGTTCAAGCTTAGCGACCACGTTCGCGCAACAATGCAGCACTTGCTATGGGAGGGATGGTACTATTGCTTCTAGGTCAATCGACTGACCGAAGGTTCGCTGCGTTAGTTTTGACCAGAAAACAAAAGGCGATCGCACTATTTTAGTCCATGGGAGTTTCGACGACTCATCGAATTAATTTGTCCATATGAATATTAATATATTCATTCAGTGACACATACTACGTCTGGGCCGCCTGTGATTTTTTAAGGCCTGTTTCAAACGTCGTGCTATTGCCGCGCTAAGCTGGATCGACTGTAGCACGACACTAGCACGACTTGATTTCAGACATCGAATTTAATTCAGTCGAATAGAACGGCTGTTTTCGTAAACAAAACACAAAATAAAGAAACGGTTTAGCAAACTTTTAAATGTATTCTAAGCATTTATAATTTATGAATTGAGTTCGGCACGGCGGTAGCACGACGTTTGAAACCAAGTCGAGCTACTGCCGTGTAGCACGGCAAGGCTTGCCATGCTACACGGCAGTGGTATGCTAAAGTCGAATTTAATTAGATCAATTGGGTTCGGCACGGCAGTAGCACGACGTTTGAAACGGGCCTTAGTTCGCTCTTCGATTTGCCAGACCGACAGACCAATCGGGAGCTGCTTGTGTACGCAGTTACAATTTTCTCTGTAGTATTTCGCTGTATAGAGCTAAAAATTACATATTTTCTTAGGCTCTTAGGCAAAGATAACGTCAATTTTTATCAAAAGGCTAGAAAAACAAACCGTGTACTGCGGCTTTACGCAAATTATATGGTATTCGATATTACACGCGTTAACAGGAACCTACCTTTGCTTCTATGTACATTTGACAGATCTTTCCGGAGTAAGATATAAAACTAGTACATGAAATGAAATTAAAAAACTCATCAAGTCAAATTACGTGATCATACCGTCATTACTGAATAAAAGTCCAAAAAATATGACATGGAATGATCGGTGGGAGACGAAGCTATTTTTAGGAGGAAAAGGAACTGCACGGTGGAACAGAAGTGAAATGAACAACCTTACACGTAATCCAGTTCAGTCTTCGCTATTTAACGTTTCACCCGACTTTGAACAGAAAGTTGTTTTTTATGTTCTTTCTCCTTCTTGCGTTTATTCTGTTCGCCCAGTACTTTCTGGTAACTTTTAATTTTTTAGCAAACTAGAACTGTTAAGAATTGCCCCCCCGCCACGCTCTTTGAGTGAACTTTCATTCGGTCTGATTCACAATAATTTTCGAACGGTCACAAAGTGAAATTTGAAATGAAATTTTATTTTGGTATTTAAGCTCCTTCTTTTTTCCCGATAGCCAGAAATGTTTCGAACGTAAAGGCTAAAGGGTCCGTGTTTTTCACGACTCTGCTTGTAGACTGACCTCACCACCAATATTACATCACGGACATAAATCCAAATCAAAAAGTAACTGATTGGTCTCTGAAAAACGAAATGCAGTCACTTTGGGGCGAGCAGGCTGTATAGATCATGAACTCATTGATTATAACTCCATAAACGTATCCCAAAAGTCGAGCCAGCCCGGGGCGAGCCAACACAATCTTGGCGCCACTAGCCACGCCAGTATGTTTGGCGGGAAATTAGCTGATTAGCCAAATCTCCTTAACTCCATGACCATGCACCTTTCCAAATATTGCCCTTCTAATCATTGTATCGTTAGTGCCTCCCTTAAGCATTTACAACTATTTTGATTTGTATATAGAAGACTGTTTAGCAGTTTCCATTACTTTAATGTCTCGTAAACAACACGTGGTACATGTTCTGATCTCCCCCCAGCCCCATCCATAAGAAAAAATTTTCAGACCAACACTGAAGGTACGTACAAAAATATGACCATCTCAAGTCAAGGTTCATCATTGTAACTTACCACATAAAAGTCTTTTCGTTGTTTGCCATCGACTGATTCTGTTCTGAATACTGAGGTCCCACAAACAACGCCACGTTTAGAAACAGCCCACCCTTTCCCATCCAAGAAAACCCAAGTAGCAATTTCACCAACGGACATAAGCCGTAAGAAAAGGACCGCGTCAAATAGTTCATAAAATCACAAACGCCTCATGATACCTCTAATTCACTCTTTCTTCTATAAACTTATTTTTTAAGGATAAATGACGTCAGAATGCGCGATTATAAGCATAGTGGGCTTATGAAAAGAAAATTTAACTAATGCACATGAAAGCACCTAAGACAGGGAGGGGACTAGAAGGAATCAGGAACATCGTGTTTATCGGCTAGTATTGGCTATTAATATTGGCTAGTTCTCTGAATAGACACAATTAAAACCGTTTTTGTTCAGTAAGGAGCTGTTAGATCGGGGGAAAGCGACATGAAGTAGATCACATCAAAATACGGCACAGGACTAGGCTCTCAAAAATCGATAAGCACGCAAGACCAATCATTATGTGAAACAAAGAAAAATTCCTTGAGGGAAAAACTTATGGCTAGGGAAAAGACTCAAAGGTAGAAAGTTAGGATCGTAGCTTCTTTTCAGTTAACACTTCCTCAGGCCCGTACATGCTTAAAAAAAATTCATGAAGGTTAACAAAAAACGATCTTCTCCCTGACTAAAAAAAAAACTTAATTGACTGGACAGTGCTCTAAAAATAGATAAGCGACGATTGTTTTTCTATATATTTAAAAGAAAAGCTACGATGACTTCAGCCGTGCTCTCATAAAGACCAAAGAAGCATATATCACTAAGGCACCGAGCCAAGCGAAAATAGAGCAAAAATGTCCCTTGACGAAAGCACTATGTTACCTGCTTGACACGAACGGATCTATGAAATCAAGGTTAACTTCCCGAGTGACAAAATAAATCTTTAATTTTTTCCTTTTTTTCCAAGCAAATGTGCAGTTACCGTTAATGATCGATTAAGCGCCGCTACTGGAATAAGCGCCGCAGCACTAATTTGATTTACAAATAAACGTCCCACCTTTGTTAGACTTGTTACGGCGTTTGATACAAAAAGACATCAAAACTATATCGCTTGATCGCTTGACAAACAAGACCACGACCCAATCGTGAGTTCTAAAGTTTTAATGTACGGGAACTTTCGAAACCAGGTTCATAAAACAGTTCCAGGTGTGCATATTTGTCCTTTTTCTCGCCGAACTCTGAGTTCTCTCTATATTCCTCTTTGTGTTTTACCCGCAGTTGAAATAAGCGCCCCTCCCTAATAAGCGCCGCACTTTTAACATGGATCATTTACGGTAACTTCCGATCTCCGACGGGCATATGGGAAAGACTGAAAACACTCAAACTCGGTGAGAGTATAACACATTCAAGAAGAGACAAATTTGTGATTTTTTACAACTCGATAAAATTGCCTAAAATGTGTACTCCCATTATACAAAATTTTTCTTTTCGATTTCAATTTTTTACGATGGAGCATTACCCCCCGTACTCACTAGACATTGCTTCAAATCTTCGTGTTAAAATCAGTGGAATATTCCATTTGCATCATGTAGCCTGCAGTGCAGGCGTTTTCTTTGAGCGCGCAATTTTACCGTAAGGGTTACTATTTTCACTGTCATAAAATCAAAGATGGCGGCTACAACAATATTACGAACACGAACAAGGTTTCGCCCACCCAAAATACGCCTGCACTGCAGGCTAATTTGCATGGCGTACATTTTGAAGAACGTTTGAAAAAAATTTGGATTCCTACCCGTATACCTTCATTAAAAATTAAAGTTGGGTAGTTAGTTGTTTTCTAAAAGTAGTTTGAACAGCCGAACGACATTGTTTACACGAAGTGGGGAAAGGCAAAGCTTCACTTTTCCCTTCAAAGGTAGAAAGTGTCAGCAAAACGTGAGAGCCGTCCTTGAGGGCCAAGTGTCTAACCTAATTCTCTCACAGATTGCAAGTGCCATTTCATCCACGCATAATCTCACCTAGTTAACAGAATTAGCAAATGTAATGTGGACAATTAGAAGAGAACTGAGTAAGAAGTTAGGGTAAGTTTTCAGAATTGGGCGCACACCTGGAAAATCCTGGCTACGCTCCTGATAGAGACACTCCTGAAGACCCGAAAGGAAAAGCCATAGGATAGTTCCAGACTGAACTACCCATTAGTAAAAATAGATCATGAAGTTGTCGAGGCGGAGGAAGAACTTGAAGGCTTCTGATCAAGTGTAATTTTTCAAGGGAGCTCAGACAAGATAATGTACGATGGGCACCGCAGCTTGTTGGACGTCTTACTAATATAACAAGCACATTACCAATACTTTTCTTCAAAGGCATTTTGAGTTTACGAGCAGAGAAAATTAGGTTTTGACGGTTAGAAAATGAGACGCCTTTTGTATGATGACGTCATCGTCCTACAGTAAAAAGCGTTCGTTTTTTACCATTGATATTACATCAATCGGTACACTTATGTTGTCGAAAGGTCCGTGAGCACAGTGAATGATTTTACATTAAACTGCAGACACATCTTCAGTCACTCCGTGAAAGAACACCCTTATAAACGGTTTTCACAGTGACGTCATCAAATTGTAAAGTCAGAATAGGGAGGTTTTACGAATTCTTATTTACACTAGGTTGAAGATGAACAAAAATTAAATCTCGGAACAAGTTCCCATTCCCGTAGCGTGTTTCATTTCGAAAATACAGCAGTTTTCACAGTGCGTGAACACCAGAATAGGAATGCTGTCTCGTTGAAAAAAAGTCTCTCCTTTTAATTTTCTGCAGTATACGCATTTCAAGTATTAGAAGATATGTTTATGCACACGTATGCTAGTTCTCGAGTGAAAAGAAAGAGTTTTTATAGAAAAAGTGAACTTCAGACGTTTTTGTTGTTTTCCGGCGGCCATATTGGTGTACCAAAACGGTGCACCAATATGGCGTCTCCATACAAAGCTCTACAAAGGTGTATGAGACGTTTCGGCAAATAACTCAGAAACCGTAGGCCAGAAAGACCTGAAACTTGGACAAATCGTTTAAAAATTAGCCTGTTATAACATTTCATTTTCTTGGCTTCTTCCACTGGACGGTTTCCAATTTATTTTCTTGTTGCGTGACAGTGAAAACGATCTATTGTTCGCGATATCGGATAAACACTCTGGTCGCTTACTGAATTTTCTTTGCTCTTCTCTTTATTTAGAATTAGGACTCTCTTGAGTTATCCATGCATGGACTAGCGATTTTAAGCTTTTTCAAGGAAACTAAAATCTGGAATTGTCCCTAGGGAGGGGCATTTGCGCAGAGTTTTAAAGCCCCTCGATGGAGTGACTGAGGTTTTCTTATCTCCTGTCCTCATCCCTCATTCTTCTCAACCTCTTCCAAACCAATTTTCCTGTTTATCACAAAACACTTCATGGAAAGACCAAGAATCTCCTCAAAACGAAATTCGTGATTGAAACAAAATAACTAAATAATTTTGTACGGAACCGTTGTTAATGGTGTTCAAGATAGAATGAGTCTATTTATTACTTTGCCGACGCCCAATTTGCAAAACCGGAAGCAGCCGGAAGTAATGATGTTTAGTCTTGTGTCTCATGAGTTTTTCAAATGCTGTAAATACAAGTAGCTGGAACTATCATCGCATCCTCGCTCACTAATAATTATAACTTATATCAATTCCATTATTTATTCCCTGGCTAAGATTTTCACGGATTCTTCAGTTCAGTTGTTTGAAAGCAGGCGGTTTCACCACAGGTAGCCCAAGCTCGAAAAATGAGCATCGGCGAACACCGGCATTGTTGCGTAACATTCGAAATATAAGGATTTGTCTGGGAAAAAACCTATCGTTTCTGTAACCTACGAAAATGAAAGTATTTCAATAAAAAAACAGCTTACCTTACTTAAAATGTGTGTTACGTCTCTCCTGTGTGGTCCACGGGAGAGAAAACGGTTTACATAAAAACCCATAAAACGACCATAAATCGGCCCGCGGACCACGTAACACACATTTTAAGTAAGGTAAGCTGTTTTTTATTAAAATCCTTTCATTTTCGTAGGTTACAGAAACGATAGGTTTTTTTCCCATACAAATCCTTATATTTCGAATGTTACGCAACAATGCCGTTTGTCGCCGATGCTAATATTTCGAGCTTGGGCTACCTGTGGTTTCACGTGAGTTGTAACGCCATGCAAGGAACGTGACGATCGACCCGCGATATGCGTGGGAAAATATATATTTTTTTTTCGATCAAGGTGGAAATCGGCGGGGCTAAAGTGCAGGTCACAGGTCAGATTATAGGCCACAGGTCACAGGTCAGGTCACAGGTCACACACAAAAACTATAGGACACTGGACAAAACTGTTCTGGACTGACGTTTTACTATACAAAAACAAGACGCCTAAGGTCGTTTCCGTGGGATGCGTTGGTCCATGGAAGCATAATGGCGTTCTATATGAATGTGGAAAAATTAGGGAAACCGGAAAGATG
>NC_133204.1:33074007-33076507 GCF_958299795.1 Porites lutea | reverse complement strand
TAGCAGAGCACCCAGTACTTCCTCCAAGTATTTTTCTTCTTACAACAGATGGAGGTCTTGGGCACGAGAACATGGCTTGACAGTTTTTCCCTCTTCTCCGTTTCATTTTGCTATTTATTTGCGTCATTTAATGACTGGGGCGAGTCAGCAATTCACAGCATTGCCTGGTTTCACCAGCTGGGTGGCGAGCCGTCTCCTTCTGATCATCCGTTGGTGAAGAGTACTCTTTCTGGTGCGCAGCGTTTGCTGGCCCATCAAACAACCAAGAAGGAGCCTATCACAGTCTCTCAGTTAGAGCAGTTTGTTGCCTCCAAGGCGGACTCAATGGCCTCTTTGTATAACATTCGTTCGGTTGTTATTTGCTTACTAGCTTTCTCAGCCTTTCTCAGATTTGATGAGCTTGCTAAGCTTGTTTGATCCGATGTTAAGATCGAAAATGACATGTTAAAGTTATTTATTCAATCTAGTAAAACTGATCAGTATAGAGATGGAGCTTGGATTGTTGTAGCTTCTTCTAGGAAAGCAACTTTCCCGTTGCTATGATGAACCGTTATCTAGATAGAGCTATGGGCTTTCCTGTGATAGCCTTTGTTTTGTCAGCTTTGCAAAGCTAAATGTGGTTATAAGCCTAGATCTAAAGGTTTAAGCTATTCAAAGTTAAGAGAGTTTGTGCTAGAGGCCTTTAAAGATATTGTTCCTGATATTTCCAAGATTCTTTATCTTCTCGTTTGTCGGTTTCTAGGCTTTAGGCATGTAGTTTTCCCGTTCGTACCGCTTTTAATTGATTCTACTTTCTATTTAGTTGGTCTTGCCCGGGGGACCGTTTTTTCATGGGGTGCAGCTGGCCTGGGGTTTTCCTCCTAGGTGCAAGTGGACGTACGGGGACCGTGCAGCCAAGATAACTTGGAGCGAGTCATTGACATGCAGCACTGTAATCCTTTGACACATCAGCAGTTTACAGAGTCAAAGATTCAAGTTGTAATAGCGGAATGCTCCCACCTGAGGGCCACGAGGCAAATCCAACAGAGTTATTTCAAGCTTTTGTGCAACAGAACGTGAGAAAATGGCGAGCTCTTGGGAGAAGAGCCGAGAAATATGGTCCAGCAACTATTCGAGAGGCCCAAATGGCAGTGTCTGAAGTTCTTGACCGACTACACTTTAACACAGCAGCATTTTGTTGCTGGTATGAAGCGAGAGCAACAGGCCACCATCTTCAAAAGAGATGGAAGACCAATCTAGTGGCAAGAAGAGTTTAGGACGAGAAAAGTGTGAAGAAAGTTGCCGTAATTCAGTGGTCAAATAAGTTTTAGACTGTCCTTAAGTTTTTCTTCCGTTTTCCTGTCGAATGCTTTTCAAAACATCCACAAACACGTCATGATATTCTTAACGCAACAACCCTTCGTTTTAAGATTCGCTTTTTCTTACAAATCACGTGATTTTGCGTACCTTTGTGATTTCGTTACCAACATTGGTTACTCTGTAATTCAAGTCCTCCTTGTGTGATCAACATTAATATATATTCTCATGTGTGGAATTTGGTAAAGTTCAGAAGAGAAAAAATATAATTGAGGTTCCTTGGCTTGTTTTACTTTTGTATAATAAAATGTCAATCAAGAACAGTTTTCTCCAGTGTCCTATTGTTTTTGTGTGACCTGTGATATGACCTGTAACCTGACCTGTGACCTGTGACCACTTAAGCCTCGCCGCGCGTCGGCCGTAGCATAAATATAACAAATTCATTTTCCTTTTCCTTATACAATTTGCCTTTTTCTACTGTTTTTCGCAGCAGAGCTATCGCTTATATTACAGAGGCTAATTTTATTATATAGACCACTCAGATTTAGTGACAGTATTTTTATTATCGATTGTAATTTTGGCAACACCTGGTATTCGGTGTAAAGCTTATTGATGAAGTCCCTAGAACACTCTTCCATTCATTACTTTTGTTTCCGCTCCATTAAATTTGCTCAATTTTTTTTATTAACGAACTCGATTTAACTACAAACAATGAGTATTCAGGCAGAGTGGCAAGCTTCAATGCGATGTGGCAAGAGAGATATACGCCTTTGAATTTCTGTTAATTTTACGGGTGTAAAAAATTCAAAAAGTATGCCAACCAAAAGTTTAATCGATCGTTGCGAAAACGTTATCATCAATTTCGAAGTAGCTTCTAGAAATACAATAAGGAGGGATAGCTCTTTTAATGTGTATCGGCAAAGGAAGATTAGCTTTGAAGACAGGGTTGTCGTCGAGGGCTCAAAAACATCTTCTATTAACCAATATGGCGCCGGTCCGAAGCACCCCAAAACCGGCCGTGTCGATAATTTCCGAAATAGGAGGAATTAGAACCTAAAGTTACCTATTCCTTATTAATAACCATTTCTTAAAACATAAGCATGCGAATGAATAAAATGAATAAATAATGCGAAGATTTCATTTCTATAGTCTCTACAAATTATCATAATAACAAAGGAACACAAGTTCTTCAAGTGAATATCTT